>NC_088913.1:17890000-17927500 GCF_963576675.1 Euphorbia lathyris
AGTGAATCCTGGATCCGTCACTGGTACTGGGCTTTCAGGTTAGGTGAGTGTTGGGGCGGGGCATGGAAGAACTTTGAATTAGCGATTCCGTGACTAATGTCATTCTTTTTAATCAGATTAATAGAAATTAAATTATATGTGCACTCATGAAATTTCATGTTGTTTTGCAGTTGACTTTAGGCAAGATCACATGACAAAGATATTTGGACTTGCAATATGGATTCAGATATAGATTCGATATGGAATAAGATGGAGCATAGTATAAGGGAAGTAGCGAAGGAAGTTCTAGGGGAATCTAAAGGTAGCATGCCACCGGGTAAGGACACATCTTGGTGGACAGAAGAAGTACGACAAGCAGTAAAGAGTAAGAGAGAATCCTATAAACTATTGGGGAAATGTAGGAGTGACGAGAACTACGAAAAATACAAAGAGGCTAAAAGGGAAGTAAAGAAGGTCATACGAGATGCTAGAGCAAAGGTGAATCGGGATCTGTATACAAGATTGGATACGAAAGAAGGGGAAAGAGACATATATAGAATTGCTCGGATGAGAGATAGGAAGACGCGAGATCTCGGAAAAGTTAAATGTGTGAAGGATGTGGACCAGAAAGTCCTAGTTGGAGATAAGGATATCAAGGAACGATGGAGGTCCTATTTTGATGACTTATTTAATGGAGATCGCCAACAAGATGTTGGAGATATAAGTATCCATCACGATATGATAAATCATGAATGCCTGCGGAGAATTCAAAAGGGTGAAGTCAAAATGACATTAAGTAAGATGAAGTTGAAGAAAGCAGTAGGACCTGATGGCATCCCTATTGAGATTTGGAGATGTTTGGGAGAAAGAGGAATCGAATGGTTGACGACGTTCTTCAACAAAATTTGGAGAAACAATAAGATGCCATCAGAATGGAGGAAAAGTACCTTAATCCCTTTGTATAAGAACAAAGGCGATGTCCAAGATTGTGCCAACTATCGGGGAATCAAATTAATGAGTCACACTATGAAACTTTGGGAGCGAGTGATTGAACAAAGGCTAAGGAGGACGGTGAAGATCTCGGAAAACCAGTTTGGCTTTATGCCGGGAAGATCAACTATGGAAGCCATCCATCTAATGAGACAATTAATGGAGCACTATCGAAATAAGAAGAAAGACTTGCATATGGTTTTCATTGACTTGGAGAAAGCATATGATAAGGTACCAAGGGAAGTACTTTGGTGGGCCTTGACAAGGAAAGGCATTTCGCGGAAATATATTGACATCATAAAGGACATGTATGAGGGAGTATGCACGAGTGTACGTACTAGTGTTGGGAAGACTGAAGAGTTTCCTATTACGATTGGAGTGCATCAAGGTTCCGCACTAAGCCCATTTCTTTTTGCCATCGTTATGGATGAACTAACAAGTTCACTTCAAGATGGTATACCATGGTGCATGCTGTTTGCAGATGATATTGTGTTGGTTGATGAGACGAAAGAAGGAGTGGAGATGAAGTTGGAACTATGGAGGCAAACTCTAGAATCTAGAGGCTTTAAGTTGAGTCGAAGTAAGACAGAATATTTGGAGTGTAAGTTTAGCGGCCGTAGGAGTAGGGAGGTAGGGACAATCACCCTAGATGGGAGAGTTGTTCAGGACTCGGATTGCTTCCGGTATTTAGGATCTATTATCCAAACGGATGGAGAAGTAGATGGAGATGTTGCTCATAGGATTAAAGCTGGTTGGTCGAAGTGGAAGAGTGCTACGGGTTTCCTTTGTGATCCCGGCATGCCTAATAGATTGAAGGGAAAATTCTACCGGACGGCAATTAGACCAGCATTGTTATATGGTACGGAGTGTTGGGCAGTGAAACACTGCCACATCCATAAGATGTCGGTGGCGGAGATGCGTATGTTGAGATGGATGTGTGGTCACACGAGAAAGGACCGGGTGCGTAATGAAATAATTAGGACAAAAGTAGGGGTCACATCTATTGAGAATAAAATGAGAGAAAACCGACTAAGGTGGTTTGGCCATGTGAGACGTAGAGCGCTTGATGCGCCGGTTAGGAGAACCGAAGAGTGGCAAAGGGATGTAGTGGTGAGGGGTAGGGGAAGACCTAAGCAAACTTGGAGGAGGGTGATCGAGAGTGATATGAGTTTATTGGGAATTGAGGAAAATATGGTAGTGGATAGGACGGAGTGGAGGGAGCGAATCTGTGTCGCTGACACGACTTGATTTTCACGGTTTTATATGATGGTTCATGTTAGCCGACCCCGAATCATTTCGGGACTAAGGCTTTGTTGTTGTTGTTGCAGAAATCAAAAACTATATTGCATAATTATTTTAACTTAGTGGTGATTTCAGGACAGATAAAAAGCCAAATCTTAATCATATAGGAAAAAGTGAAAAATAAAATAAAAATGATGGGGCATTCCGAGAATCAAACTCAGGACCTCTCGCACCCGAAGCGAGAATCATACCACTAGACCAAATGCCCACTTGTTGATATTTGTTCTTCTTTTAATCTTCTTAACTGCTTTTCTTCCAAGTACAAGATTGTTCATATTAACTGATTTTGTGATTGCTATCACTAATTCCATAGTCTTCTTCTGTAGTCATGGATCAACCTTGTATGTGGCTTCCTAGGTTTCTTTTGTTCATCCTAATGGCAAGAATGAAAGCATATGCTTGATTTTGTTATTTGTCGATTTCACACGTGTTTTGAATTGAACTCCTTGGAATGCCCCTATCTGACTCGAAAGGAATCATCTTAAAAGACAACAATTTCTTCTGTGAATCAATTTTTTGACATATTTGTATATATTTCTTATGTACAGACACATTTTTTGGTATATGCTTTCCATTTTTTGTTAGTGATATTTTTAGCAGTCAAAATGCGCTTTAGCCTTACCATTTGCACTATTTGACAGGGTTGAGATTAATTGCTCATTCTCTATGAACTCATCAGGATACAGGTATATAATCTTGATCTGAGTACCATATTCATACTTTAATTTTTGGCGAAAACAAATTTAGATGGACAATCGTACCACTGGACTGAATGATCAATTGTTGAAATTTCCCTCGAAACATGTTATTCGAAATCCTTTGAAATTTTGTCCATTTGGGTGCAAAATACTTGATCTACAATGTTAGACTGATAATCTAGTTATCTTTGCCTACTTAAATGTCAACTTCCACTGGTCATTTAATTTTATATGAACAGATTGGCAGGGATCTGGTCAGAAAAAGTGGCTTATTAACGTCATGCCAGTTTTCATTTCTGACTACTTCAACATTGTCTCTCCAACAGACTTTCTAGAACTGGTTCAAATTCAAATCTCTAGCTAGCATAGTTTAAAGTAAAAAGAAATAGAACATCTGGCACAAAAAATTGTATGTGGGGGCATTCCGAGAATCGAACTCGGGACCTCTCGCACCCAAAGCGAGAATCATACCACTAGACCAAATGCCCATTTCTTGAGGTTTGTTATTTTTTAATTTTATTTAACTGTTTAGTTTCAAGTAGATATGATCCATATTAAATTTTTTGACTAGATTCTTTTTAGAGTATTGCTTAATACATCATTTGCCCCTTGAACTTGTCCAAAAAGCATGATTGGCCCCTGAACTTTCAAAGTGTCCCGATAGCTCTTGAACTTGCATAAAATGTTAAGTTAGCCCCTTGAACTTGCGTAAAATATAATCAATTAATCACTATGTTGCATAAAAGTAATTTAAATGCGGAAGATGTATGCACGTGTCTTAAAAAAAGTAAAACGACCAAGATCGGGGTATACGATTCTAATATTAAAGAAGACAAGTTCTACGATTGAGCAAATAATAACTTCATTTTTAATCTATTCTGTGAATTATGTAATAACATTCTAAGACGTCTGTCATACATCTTTCGCATTTAACTTACTTTTTTGCAATTGAGTGATTACATCAAGTTCAGGAGGCTAAGTGAACATTTTATGCAAGTTTGGGGAGCTATCAAGACACTTTGAAAGTTCAGGGGGCCAATCAAGCTTTTTGGACAAGTTCATGGGCAAATGATGTATTAAGCCTACATAGAATTACAACAAATTAGGATGGGGTAAGATTTTGATCCTAGGATCACTCCCTTTGTTATTAAAGGTTAAGTAAAAGAATAAACAATGATTATGCGCTAGATCTCGAGTTCTTATATTTGGCGTGGGTCCTCCATGTCACATGGAGAGCCCACTATACACATGTGTTGTGACCTCACTTAATAAAATATAATGATGAGGTTTCTTATAACATGTATTGGGTACACACTACACATGACAAAATATGTATGAGGAGGACCTATGCTTCTAATAATTTGTCCTAGATCACACAATTGACATGTAACTTTTCTTAAGATTTTTTTAGAAAATTATCAGTATTCATGATGAAGAATGATGTGAAATCTGCTTTACTTAGAATTTGTGATTTTCTCCAGCTCACAATGATTTACTTGGTAGTTGGAATCTTATATGAAATTAATATATATATATATATATATCAGTCTTGATCACATGTACCTTAATGAGCATGTAGAATTTGCTCATTAACCGTTACATCTAGGCTTATTAGAATCCTAAGGTGGAGATTCAAAGTATCCCGAGGCTTAGATTTAATAAGTCTACATCTAACCGTGAATGGGCAAATTCATTTGCTCATTAAGGTGCATGTGAAAATTCTTGATATATATATATATATATATATATATATATATATATATATACCAGATTACAGTTGACTTTAGACTAGATTACATGACCAAGATGTTTCAACTTGATTAAAACCAAAACCATATTGTATATAGTTGCTGAATTCTTCTGATTTAATTATAATATAGGAAAACAAAACAAAATGATGGGGCATTCCGAGAATCGAACTCGGGACCTCTCGCACCCAAAGCGAGAATCATACCACTAGACCAAATGCCCACCTGTTGATATTTGTTTCTTGAATTAAATGATTGTAATTTTTAATTGGAAAATGGTTCATAAACATCTATTATTTGGCTTGACCTTGAAGCCATTAGGATAGAATAAGAAGATTGAAGAAAATGGTTTGATTTTGTGCTAGCTATCTCTACTTCTATATTCTGCTGAAGTTACATTTTGTATCTTCTTAAGTTACTTTCTTCATTCGAATGGCAAGAAAGAAAGCAAATGCTTGATATAATTATTTATTGGTTCTACAAATGATATTCTATTTATGACTTAACACTTGAGTAACCTATATGACTTGCATGAAATCGCTTTACAGCACGAGAATTTGGTGTCGTCAATTTTTTTGACACAACACGATTTGCAGAGAAAAAATTGCTCTGTGTGATTCAAAGATTATGGTGGATATTCCTTTGTGCAGACTTCCATTTCTTGATATATGTTTGCTATTATCTCACATATTTTTATGAGTCTGTTATTCATATTTTTATGAGTCTGTAGTCTTTAACATTTGAGCCATTTTTGGCATGCAGGACTGAAATTAATTGCTCTTTGAATTGATCTGGATAAGAGTACGCAATCTTGATCTGAATATTGGATTCATACTTTTTTTGTTGCCATTGGTGAAAAATTATGTTCAGAAAAGGAAAAAGAAAAAAAAAATTAGGGGCATTCCGAGAATTGAACTCGGGACCTCTCACACCCTAAGCGAGAATCATACCACTAGACCAAATGCCCATTTGTTGAAAATTCTTCGGAAACCTATGCTTTGAAAATGTTGTCTTTGCCTACCTAAATGTCAACTTCCACAAGTATTAGATTATTTAACTGGTTCAAAATCAAATCCTAGATTCATGAATCCTATTTTAATATAAAAGAAATGTCAACTTCTTTTCTTCAAAGAAGAACAAAAAAATTGATTTGGGGCATTCCGAGAATCGAACTCGGGACCTCTCGCACCCAAAGCGAGAATCATACCACTAGACCAAATGCCCATTTTCATGATGCTTGTTGTTTGTTATATTTATTTAACTGTTTCATTGCAAGTGGAAAATGTTCACATGAAATTTTTTTTGACTAGATCTTTTTTTAGAATATTACATGGAATTAAAACAAAAAATTATGAGGGGGATGATCCCCTGGATTTGATCCTAGGAACACTCCCTTCATTTGTTATTAAAGCTTATAAGAGAAATAAGCAATGATTATGCTCTTGATATCACCATTGACAAGGCAGGCACTATTCTTAAATTTATGAAGTAATTTATCAGTATTCATAGATTAATGGAGAATGATCTCATATCTGTTTTACTTCAATTTTTGAGTTTGTTCAAAACTATATTGTTTATACTTGCTGAATTTATCTGATTTAAATATAATATAGGAAAAATAAACAAAATGATGGGGCATTCCGAGAATCGAACTCGGGACCTCTCGCACCCAAAGCGAGAATCATACCACTAGACCAAATGCCCTTTTCATGTCATTTATTTCTTTTAATTGTTGGACTTTTTATTTAGAAAATGTTTCATATTAAATATCTTTGCTATAAATTTATAGATTATGATAAATTTAGGAAATGAGTTGGAGCAAAAATACTGTAGCAACATCCACAACAGTTCCAGTTTAAGCATGTCACGCTCCCGAGGAAAATAACCATTAAAGGTGAGGAAACATCTCAATATAGAAGACAAAAACACTCCACAAGGAGAGATTTAATTTTAAATTGTTATTTATTTCTTTGATTATTGAAAGTTTTACAAACTTTAATGATATTCTTACTGGTATATGTCAGTTTTAAATACTCATTAAATTGTCATTAAAAAACGGAAAACTGTCATTAATAAAAAAGAAACGGAAAGTGTCTTTAACAAAAAAAAAATGGAAAATTTAATTAAGAAATAGAAATGAGAAATTGTTATTAAGAAAAAGAAACGGAAAAATTGTCATTAAGAAAAGAAACGGAAGTCTCGAAAGTTCAATGCTTCAATGTAAATGAAATAGAGACTAAAAACGACAGATCAAGGCCAAACATAAACAGTGGGACCCGATTTGAGTTGATCGGAATATGATTTGAGCAATGGTATGAGATTCATCATAAAATTAGTCATGAACAAATCAAAGTAGAAATCTAATTAATTGAACATGGATATCCGTCCATAGTAGAAACTGTTGGAATATGCCCTAGTCTCGAGACATATTTAACAGTATCGTTAATAATAAGATAATAATCTGTTAAGTCATGCTTACTTATGCAAGATGATTAACAGAGCATCCAAGATTAGTGATCAGCATATGTTTGGCGGGTTGAAGACATGGTCAAGTGAAGCCGTGTGGCAATAAGATATTAATCTAAATATCCATAGTTTGTTGTTACCGTGGGAATGAAGAATAACTAAATACTAGTATGTGCATTGATTGTGATGGTGTTTCAGCGGTCACAGACATAGAATGTCAACCCAAGGGCATCAGAGTTTATGGAGTGATCTGCTATGAGAACACCATATGGTTATCTAAAGTCACAAGTGATTCTCATGTAATAGTCATAGATGAATCCTTAAACCCGAAATCACTCTAGGACCTGGATGAGACATTGCATACTTTTGTTACCGCCTAATGGGCCAGTAAATTGGTGCCAAGTATGGGTTAGCTAGATATGTACTGAATCATGATGGGGGTCTATGATTGAAGTGCGGGGGTTTCTACTCTCTTAATGGAGAATAGATATCAACGACCACTTGATTAGTGGAACTGCTTGGTTCGAGGCTGACTCATAGGCTTTCTTTGTGATGATATTGGTCGAGCTTCCTGTATCCACCAATACCTTGCATATCGTAAAGTCTTTGATCTGGACTTCAATCGCCAGCACGTCATCATGCGATATGTTAGGAGTATTCCTTGGTCTGCCGTATAAGAAGTCTCACCTAAGTGCATGAGGTCTTTAATTCTCGGGGGACCTTTTTTTTTATACTTTCCTTGAACCTGTCCTTCGTAGATGACATTGATAACGCCTTGGGGGGCTTTATCCTTTTCACACATTTCCTTCTGCTCAGATGTCGAGCCTCCCCCAATTTTCTTAAAGAAAATGGTATAACTTTCCTTAGACAACCAACTTCTCTAGCTCGACAATGAGCTGACTACAATCTTTTGTGTGATGCGTTTCTCTTTTGTGGAAGTTTCAATATGCCTTCTTGCTGCGCGAGGGTAATTTCATCATTTTTGGAGGGTAGGTGATGTGTACCTTGTTCCTCTTTACCTAATACAATTCCTCTCTGAGATCATTCAGGGAGAATGTTGTGCTCTTGTGACTTTTTTTGGTTATGGTCCCTATCTTTTTTGGGTTGTCTTTACACATTAGTGGATGCGATCTTATCTTTCAATAAAGGATTTAGCATGTGGGCCTCTCATCTTCAAAAATCTTTTGCCCGAGTCATCAGGTCCTTGAAAGGTTGGGGCCTATTGCTGGTTAGCTCTCGGGATAGCTCTTTATTGAGGCAATTTGCAACCATGATGTCAACTGTTCCTTCCACATTTAGTACCTTGACCTGAATGGCTTCTATTGAAATCTTTCCATTTAGTCCTTGGAGTTTCATTTTCATGCTGGACTAGATAGTTGAGATCCTGCATGGTTTTGCTCTGGGTGTAGACGTTATAAAGTGGTCGGAGAAGAGCCCTAAGACCTGCTTAAAGTTTGGTGATCGTTTATGCGATACTAGTAAGAAGCAACATCCTTTAATATAGTAGGAAATAGGCAACACATTACAACGTTAATTATCGTGGTAGTATCCATAGCCCGTCCTAAAGTCGTTATTAATATATATTTTTGCATCTTAATTCCCTATTATTTTAGTGTTAGTTTTATGATTTAGATGCATATTTACTTTGCTTTTATGTTATCTCTCCAAGCTTATATCAAAGACAGGTATTAGGAGATTGGATAACTTAATTTTGATGGAAAAGTTGATCTTATTCCTGCCAAAATATTTTGTTTGTAATATCTATTACATCAATTTGTAAAGAAAATTTGAATGAAGTAGGTGTGATTCTACTACGACAAAAATGATATAATTAATCAAACATGGTAATGAACCTCCATTATAATGAGTATTCCGTTACAATGTCCATTACAACATATCAAATGGAGCCTTATAGTGATTGATTTGAATTTGTAATCTTTTTATTTGTCGGAGGCATTTAACATTGAAAATTTAGACATCATTCAATCGAATTATTTTCTTGAGAGTTTTCCAACTGAAATTTCTACGTGTTCTTTGAATCTGAACAATTTGGGATTGAATTTGAATCTTTGTGATACATTGTTGCAGGGATTTTTGTCAATGTTGGCGCGTTGACTTTAATTCATTGGAAAATTGATGTAAAGAAAAAAAATATTATACAATTATCATATTTATATTTATATTGATATGGTCCCATGGAATAAAATTAGATTAGAACTTATTATCGTTTTTAGCATCAAGAAGCAGAATGGGTAACACAAACTTAAAATATTTCATATGGTCTAGTAACCAGAGTTGTTTGATAGGAAGTTTTGCGTTCAAGTTAAATAAATTAAATTGATATGAGCATGAGGGCATTTGGTCTAGTGGTATGATTCTCGCTTTGGGTGCGAGAGGTCTCGAGTTCGATTCTCGGAACGCCCCTTTTTGTGCGGTTACTTTTTTTTATTAGAGAAAGTCTCAGCAACCAAAATTATTTAAGTATTCCAGGAGAAACAGCACCAACAAATGGGCATTTGGTCTAGTGGTATGATTCTTGCTTTGGGTGGGAGAGGTCCTGAGTTCAATTTTCGGAATGCCCCAAATTGTATAGTTTTTATTTATTTTCCAAACCTGATTTGTCACCAATGCAATGGAAACAAAAGTATGAATATTATAATCAGATCAAAATTACATACCTTTATCCAAATTATTCCGCAGGATAAGTCAAAAATTGAATAAAATAAAAATGAGAATATTTTTAATTGCAACGTTATTTTTTTAGGAGCGGGTACGGTTCGGTTAACCGGTGTATTAGGATGTCTTTTTTAATGTAACCGATTCTATTGGTTTTTAAGACATTAAACCTTGAATCAGTCCAAGTATACTTGGTTAACCGTAATTTTTAATTAGACTTTTTGATTAATACTAGTTTTTAACTATTATCTCAATGTTTAACTATGTTTTTAACCTTACCGAAATATAATGGTTAATCAATCGTATCTTTTTATCTAAATATTTAAAGTAAAATAATTTCTCGATACATGTTATTTTAAATATCAAAACAAAATTAATTCATACAGTTCACATTCAAACATAATTTAATCATATAAATATCTTATTATAAGAAAAAAGGGGTAAATTACACCCATGGCCACTGAACTTTACCTATTTTCATATTATGGCCATTCAAACTTCATTTCTTCTCGGTATGGCTACTGAACTTTACACTTTTTAATACCAGTAGCCACTCAATTTTAAGTAACTTTTCAAAATGACCGTTTACGATCGTTAACGACCTCAAAATGAAAATATTCAAAAATTAAAGTTGTTCAAAACGACATTTACCATGAAACCACATTTTTTATTTTCGAAAATCACATTTTTTGGAGCTCTCTCTAAAAATTCATTTTTTCTCTCCTAACCAAACACCACCTAAATGACCTCAAAACGAAAATTTTCAAGAATTAAAGTTCCTTAGAATATCATTAACACTTTGGATTTTTTATTTTTAACCGTCAATGGTCGTTTTGAGACATTAAGTGGCCACCAGTGTTAAAACGTGTAAAGTTCAGTGGCCATACCGGGAAGAAATGAAGTTCAGTGGCCATAATGTGAAAATGGGTAAAGTTCAGTGGCCATAGATGTAATTTACCCTAAAAAAATGAGATAAATATACATACTGTAATTAATATCCAAACGTAATCGTACACTAACAAGAAATTAATTTTGTTAATAGCATATATTCTTTGTTTTTTACTTATTAATTGTTGGGATAATGTACTAAAATAGCACTAATATAGGTTTAACGTTTAAAAAATGGTACCAATTTAGGCATAAATAACGGCACTGTTCGAAAAGAATGCCGCCTGGACCGCCTAGGCCCCGCCTAGGTGCTCGGAATTGAGAATCCGCCGTGATTTTCTCCAATTAGTCCCTCTAGGCGTTTTATTGACTCCTAGGTGATTTTTAGCCGTCTTGCCTCCGCTTAGGCCGCCTAGACCGCCTAAGTGACGATAAATAAAATCATTTTTTTTATTGTGAATTTATTTTTTTGGTGTTGAAATGTTGATGTTTGCACATTTTTAAAGATATATGTTACAAATATACCTGTTTTTCTATATTAAATAATTTTGTGTTATTATTTTTAGATAGTATAATACATAATTAAATTTGAATTTATATAATAATTTGCTGATTAATAAATAAAAAATACAAAAATACAAATCCGATTAATTCCCGATTAATCCCTATGGGCCCTGTCCGTAGCGTCTAGCGTTTTTTACAAGCTTGGATAACGGAACATGACACATCATTTATATTATTCCGTTAAGTACTACCATTTGTACGTGGAGAGAGAAATCAGAACTTAACGGGGTAATATAATTAACGTGTCACGTTCCGTTATCGATACCTAAATTGGTACTATTTTTTAAACGTTTAGCCTATATTGGTGTTATTTTATACGTGAAGCCTAAATTGATACTTTCCCAAAAACCTTAGATCTATTTTGATACCATTTCTCTTATTTTATTTTTATACACGCATAAGAATATAAAACTATTGATAGTTTACTTCTTTTTTATTTTTTTAGTTTACTCCTAAGGATTATAATTTATATCAGTTAAGTATTTGTTATTTAAAGCATATTAATTAATAAGCAAAGTAAAAATATAATATATATATATATATATAATATAAATAATTGGGCATGAGGGGATGTTAGGTGTCTCTACCCTTTCTGATCCTCCCATCTTTCTTTCGTCTCTTCTTTTAGAGGATAGAATTGGGGTTAGCCTTCCTAGGCTAATCTCGAGTTAGTTTTCTTTGTTTGTTCGTTTTCTTTTCCTGTTCCTACCAAAAAAAATATATATATAAATAATAATATCAATGGTATAGTTAACCGAAATTATCGGTTTTTTTTTTTGAAAGAGAAATTCATTAATGCTGAGAGTCATTACAGAAATTCAGAACAGAAAGCGAAACAAAACTCGAAACACATCATAATAAAAAGGGCTAACATGTTGGGCGGCCGCTCTTGCCAAGACATGAGCTAATCCATTTGCTAGCCTTCAGATAAAACGGATAGAGAAGCCGTTGTGAGTTGATAATAAGAGCCGGATCTGACCAATAAGATCCCCGAATTCAGATACATCAGGAAGGTTTGAATTGATGGCATGAACAACAACCTGTGAGTCAGATTCAAAGATTACTGCACTTTCTCCTCTACCACAGATCCACTTCATCGCTTGGAGGATAGCCCATGCTTCACCTTCGCGGGAGTCCATCAAGCCATCCGTAGTCCCAGTTCGAGCAGCCACAAAAGAACCATCGGGTCTTCGTAACACCGCGCTATTACCAGATTTTCCAAGGATAGTGAAAGTGCTGTAATCAGTGCAGCAAGAGAGGGAATGAGGGGGCGGACGGTGCCATTTATTCGCACACAGGGCCGAACACGACTCGGCACTTGAGAGATTTCGTCGCCTCTGTGCGGCCTGCCAATCCAGCAGAGTTCTTCGGCCTCCGTCAACCACAATCGCTGGCAGACTGGTGGTCTGCTTCCAAAATTTATGATTTCTCGCATGCCAACAGCACCAAAGCAGGACCATAAAGAGCTGCACATTCCAAAGATTATTTGACCTGCAGAAATCAAAAAAATAGGATGCAAAGTTTGCAGCATCAGTAGCTTTCAGTTCCAGATTTCCATGAAGACCCGCCTCCCGCCATACGAAATTATCGGTTTTTAAAAATACAAAACTTAAACTTAAAATGTTAACAGTTATAATCAACATATACAAACCTAAACCATGTCCATCGGTATTAAATGCATACCTTAACATGACATTTGGTATTTGAATGTGATACAGATAGAGATAAATATTGTGATATGGATAAAGATAAAAGATTTGGATAAAGATAAAAATAAGATAGTAGAATTTTTTATTCCATTTTGGTACGTATGATAGGGATATTGATAAAAAATAATACATTTTACTATATAAAGTAAGCATAGCCTAATCCATTACCTTTATTTAAATTTAAATAAATTAAATTAAATTAATATTATTCCACATTGACACTATAAAAATATAAGGGCAAACTTAAGTTTTTAAAAGTTTAAAGATTAAAATTAACTTGAGAAATACTTTCAACGTGGTATTAAATTTTCAAAATACTAAAACAAAAAATCACATCTTCCACATGCTTTAATGCTTAAAAAAATAGATGTGTCTAATTTTATAAAAACAATTTATATATATGATAAAATTATAAAGAGCTTTTTTTTTAGCGTTTTCCAACTTGATGAGTAGAGAACGACATAGGGAAAAAGGAAAATTAGATCGCATTTGTGAATAATAAGACTGAAGAGGAAAATATAAGTTTTGAATAGGTATGGATCATTATGATTGACCCTTTTATTTTTATTACTAATGGCGAAATATGGAAAAAACATGAAAACATAAAAATCGAAAAAATGTTAAAAGGAGAAAAAACGTTAAACCAAAAATGAGAAAAATGAAAAAACGTGAAAAGGCAAAAAACATGAAAACGAGAAAAAATGTGAAAAATGCGAAAAAGGGAAAAGGAGAAAAAACACGAAAAACCGAAAAATGAAAAAAAAGGAAGAAACATGAAAACACGAAAAAAAACAGAAAAATGCAAAAAAATTAAAAAAGAACAAGAAACATGCAAAAAATATGAAAATTGCATTTAACTAATATACTGAAACACACATATTGTAATGATAATTTCATTTTATCAATTTTATTAAAATTTATCAACCAAACATTGTAATGAAATCATTATTCTATTACATTACATATTTGATTATATTGCATTACGACGTACCAAACGGACCCTAAAGAAATAACATAAACCAACAAGTGTACTGTAAAAATGAACTAAGAATAAATACTAAATTCACGCTAAAATATTAATTATTAAAGAAAATTACACGATAATTCAAATTTCACTATTATTTTACAGTTATGTAAAGTGTTTTTTTATCAATAAAACCAAAAAAATGCATTTTTTTTTAAAATAAACAGTATGCATTAACTCAGAATCAATGTATCCTTACAAACAGGTTGACTCAGTATGCATTAAGTAATAGAGACGGCTGCCTAAGGCCTCAAAAAATTAGGGCCCATATAATCATTTTTTATTAGTATATCATTAATATTTTATAGAATAGTTACGAAAAAACTATATAAAGGTATTGAATATGAATTTTAATTTGTGATTTTACATAGAACAGTTTCTAGATAATAATATTTTATGTTTATATGAATTTTTTATTTCTCTTTTCTACAAATTCTAAAGTTATAAGGTATTTTTTCATCATTTTTTAAATGAAAATGCTTATATCATTCCATTAGATGAAAAAAAATACAACTACAGTAAGAAAACGGTAAGGAATAAAACCTCACGTAAGTACAGACTAAAGTCAATACAAAATCTATGAAGGGTATAAAAAGACTAAAAAGAGAAGAAAAAAAAAGCCATAAAAGATACATTTTTTCATCAAATTAAAATTATATAAATATATGTAATTTTAAAATTTTATTTATGTCACACCCGATCCTAGACGACCTCAATCGGCATCGGGCGTGAAATAGAAAGATCATAATCAATACTTAGGAGTCTCCAATTTATTCCAATATCATAATATCATATTATATTACAATTGAAATACCAAAGTTCTAAACGTAATTCTAACAATTAGCAGCTAAATTCCAAACCTCGTCTAATCGGCCGGTAACCTTCTTTATATCATGTACTTTCTCACCTAAAAACATTAAAACATTTAAAAACGTGAGACAAAAATCTCAGTAAGAAACTATCAGCTATAAAAACCAACTTTACTTAACATAGCTACATATATACATTTATAAAGGGATTTAATCAAAACTTTATAAAATATACTTAAAACTTAAGTTTATAAGATAGTCATCAAAACCTTTTAAAATATTCTCAAAACTTAAGTTCATAAAATAAAATTTGTGTATGTGTATCCATCCTCGAATTCCACCCGTGTAGATCATAACATCAATCATAACAATATCGAGATATCTCATTTATATCTCGTTTCTTGCCTAACAGTTAGGACTACCAGTCGTGCACTCTGGCCATACCGCCATTAGATATGGTCTTACAAATACAACTCCTACCCCGGGCAATCCTAGATGGACAAAACCATTTAATCTTTCGAAATATCACAACTCATAAAAATCATATTTGGACTTCAATCCAAAATAATAACAACAATAACCGCAACAGATTTCTCAATCCAAAAACAATTCGTAAGAAATCATCAAATTCATTTTATTATATATATATATATATATATATATATATATATATATATATATATAATATATATATATATATATACTGAAACCAAAAACATATATGTATATATGTAAATCAACCAAATTAAGCCTTAAATCAATATAATCAAGTAAAATCTGAAATTCACATAGAAGCATAGTCAATAGCTTCATTTGAACCATAATTTCACAATAAAAAGCAAAATCGTGAAAAACCCCAATTTTACACAAGTCCTGCATAACCTTAAAATATCACTTTCTGAAAATTTTGTGACTATATATATATATATATCTATATACATAAAACTCAAAATATAGTTGATAGTTACTTACATTGGCTACTAATTGAAGAAAATACACTCGTTCAATTCTCGTCTAAATTCTGTCTAAGACGTTTCCCTCCAAACACTGCCGAAACTCAAAAACTTTTCATTTAGGACTTAGATCTATACATAAGGATGCTATGGTTCCAATTTCGAGTGATTCGGATGGTCGAATCTCCGTAAATCAAAGAAACGGTGGAGAAACGGTTCAGAGAAAACTGATGAAGAAAATGAAAAGAAATGTAAAAAAGAAGATGTAGATGATGTTCGAATTCTCTGGATTTTGGAATATATATCCAAATTTATCAAATATCACATTTGATCCTCCATCTTTTTATAATCTTTTAAAAATTATTCTAACTTTTAATTTACACATAAAACCATCAAATTAACTCCAAACTTTTCCTATAGCACCAAATTAATATCATATACCCAATAATTATAATATATACTAATATCAAGATATAAATTCTAAAACTTTAGACACGGACGTGACAATTCTCCCCACTTTAAGAAATTTCGTCCTCGAAATTCACGTTCTCTAATCTAAATTTTCTTCCTCAAATAATCTCCAAGATCACAAAATTATTTCCAATTCTCAAGATTCCTCATAATCATTATAAGACCACAAATTCCAATGTTTCCCTCTATTTTTTTTGGTAGGAAAGGAAAAGAAAAAACAAAAACAAAAAAACCACTCAACCCGAGATCAACCTAGGAAAACTGACCCCCACCACATCCTCCAAGATCAAAGAAGAGATGAAGATCGGCGGGGAAGAGAAGGTAGAAAGACCCAACACACTAGAGTGCCCTTCCATCGCAAGACGGTCCGCAACACGGTTCTGCTCCCTATAAATATGAGCAAACCTAATAGACTCAAAGGAGAAGCCAATCCTCTTAATGCTTTTAATAATGTTCAGGTTATTCCGGCACACAACGTTGCCCTCAGAAATGATTTTAACCGTTTCTTGGTTATCCGATTCAACAAGAAGCTTCTTCACCCCAAGCTCCTTAGCAAGTTTCAAGCCCGAGAAAATCCCCCAAAGCTCTGCAGAAAAGGAAGATCCAATACCCAAATTCTGAGAGAAGCCAGAAACCCACCTGCCACCATCGTCTCTAAGGACCCCTCCTGCGGCAATTCTCCCGTCTCTTAGACAAGAACCATCAGTGTTGAGTTTAACCACCCCTTCCCTCGGCTTACACCAGCCTAAAAGATTGACCTCCCTCCTCTGAACATCCCTAGTTAAGGGGTCATCAACAAAACTCTCAACCAAGGTACTAATCTTCTTAGAAAAGAACTCAAGGACATTAGGCTGAGACACCACTCCTCCTCCAAAGATCTCCTCGTTCCGCCATTTCCAAATCTGATGGCAGACCACCACAAAAAGAAGGACACCTTGATTTCCAAGTAGAAGAATCCCTTTAATTCCATCAACAAACCAATCATTTTCAGAATGGGCTAAAAAGGAAGGTAGCACATCCCTACGGAGAATTCTCCTCCAAACCTCCTTACTTCTCTCACAATCCCTGAGAGCATGACACAAAGTTTCCTCAAACCCTCTGCATCTGCCACAGGCTCCAGAATCCACCAGGTGCCTCCTTTTTCTATCCGAATTAGTAAGCAATCTATTCCTAGCCCCCAACCACAGGAAACTCCTAATACGGTACGCCACTTTTAAGGCCCAAATCGTTTTCCACACCCCAGGGGACGGAGAATCCAAATCCTGATAGAACGCCTGAAAAGAAGATTTACACGAATAGGCCCCATTGTTAGTCAGCGCCCAACAGTAACTATCCTTGTCCTCAATTTGATTATTAATGTGAACACCTCTGATAGTAAGGAGCGATTCCAGACTGAGGTAGGACTTAAATTTATCCCAAATCCACTCACCCTCAGAATCCACCACATCAGCAATCCTCCAGTCCTGAATGTCCATCGGAGGCAAGGAAGTACAAATCTCCAATAAAGACTTCTTACCTACCCAAATATCCTTCCAAAATCTGATGGACCTACCATTTCCCACATTCCACCCAATCCCAGAACAAAAATCAGCAAAAACTGCACTAATTCCTTTCCATAGAAAGGAACAATTAGCCACTCTATCCTTAGGCCCCCCAAACACCTTATCCTTCCGGTATTTCCCGCATAAGAGTTGGACCCACAGAGCTGAATGAGACTGCCACATCCGCCACAGGAGTTTTATTAATAAGACTTTATTATTATTATCTTTGGCTTTCCTAATGCCCAGACCTCCCAAATCTTTAGGCTGACAAACCTCACTCCAAGGAACAAGATGGATCTTTCTCCCCTCCTCAGCTTCCCCCCACAAGAACCTACGGTTAATTTTATCAAGATCTTTAAGCACAGGTTCAGGAAGATGACAAGCCTGCATAATGTGATTGGGAGTTGCACAATTAACAGATTGGATTAACGTAAGACGGCCAGCGAGAGAGAGTCCTAGCTTTCTAAGTGGCACACTTCATATTTGCTTTATCCAAAGTATCTTTAAAAGACACCTTAGACACTCTCTCACTGTGGAGGGGAATACCCAGATACTTCCCGAAAGAGTTAGTCAAAGGAATACCCGAGAAATCACTTAACCTTTTACAGACACTCTGGTTCATATTTTTAGAACACAACATCCTAGATTTATGGACATTAAGCTTCTGACCAGAGGCCGAACAGAAACAGTCAAGGATATCCATAATAATACTCAACTGCTCCTCAATACCTTCTAGAAAGATCAGAACATCATCTGCAAAGAATAAGTGAGTAACCTGGGGCCGGAAGCTATTGATAGCCACTGGGTGGAAACTCCCATTATCAACGGCGTCCTGGATCAGATGCAACAACCTCTCCATTGCAATAACGAAAAGGAAGGGGCTCATAGGGTCCCCTTGACAGATACCCCGGCCCAGAGAGAATTCCTCTGACATATCCCCATTAATCATAACTTGAAAAACAGGAGAAGAGATGCAAACCTTAATTAACCTTCTCCAATTGTCAGGGATCCTTGCTCTCTCCAGACTCTCCATCAGGAAACTCCAGTTGATGCGATCATAGGCTTTCTCCAAGTCTAACTTAAGAGCCACGATGCCTTTCTTCCCCTTCCTGAACTTCATAGTGTGGACCAACTCTTAGGCAATCACCACATTATCCATCATTTGTCTACCAGGCACAAAACTACCCTGATTCTGACAGATGATCTCAGGAAGAATATAGCGGATTCTATTAGCCACAATCTTTGTAACAGACTTATAAAGAACATTACAAAGACTGATAGGCCTCATATGCAAAAAGGAAGAAGGCTTCTCAATTTTAGGAATCAGAACCAGAAGGGTTCTATTCACCAGCTCTATATCCTGAGAACCATTAAAGACGCCTAAGATAAAGTTATAGATACCTTCCTTCACAACCTCCCAGTGCTTATGGTAAAAACCAGCAGGTAGACCATCAATCCCAGGAGCTTTAGAAGCCCAAATACTAAAAATGTCTTGGTCAATATCCTTCAGGGAAACAGGGTGGAAGGCATCCCGAATGCTATCCTCTCCAACCATAGGAAAGGAAGCAACAGAGTGAGCCCTCTCCAGATGGACATGCTCCTCTTTAAACAGATCCTTATAGAACTCCAGGGCCAATCTCCGAATATCCTCGTCCTCATACACCCAATCACCATTAGAGTTCTTAATCGCATCAATTCTATTCCTCTGCCTTCTTATAATGGTAGAGAGATGAAAATACCTGGTATTTCGATCCCCATCTCTGATCCAGGACTTTCTAGACTTTTGAAACCAAAGAAGTTCCTCCTGCCTGAGCACAGCTTCCAGCTCCTTCTGAAGAGTTCTGAGAAGGCCATTCAAAGCGTGATCAAACCTAACCTCCAACCTCCGCTGAATGCCCTCCATTCTATTCAATAATTTATTCTTCCTCCTAATAATATGCCCAAAGACATTTTTATTCCACCCCAGCACATTATTCCTGAATCCTTCCGCAGCTTGAAGGACATTCGAGTGAGGAGTCCAATTATCATGAACGAATTCCTTAAACTTAGGATGAGATTCCCAAGCCAACTGATAACGGAACGGTCTCTCACCCCTAGGACGATTGCCCCTCATTAGCCTAAACAAAATCGGACAGTGATCCGAATGACGGAATGGGAGATTAAGAACAGACTCCTCAGGGAAAGTAGTCTGAGCTAAAACATTAGCATAAACCTTATCCAAACGAACAAAAGTACTGTTGCGCTTCCAAGTGAACTTATGACCAGAGGCTCCAATGTCAGAAAGCCCACATAAATCCATACTACTCTTATGGTGAAGGCACTGATTCACATAATGATGCGAACCCCCCCCCCCCCCTCTGGTCACTCATAAACGCAATATCGTTAAAGTCACCAGCCACAAACCAAGGCTCAGAAATGTTGACACTCATAGAGTGGAGAACCTCCCAAAGCCGTTTCCGATTGGCCAAAATAGGATCAGCATACACCAGGGTAATAAGAAAAGGTTTATTACCAAAAACACTCACTTTGCAATGAATAAACTGCTTATCCATGCTAATAATATCGAAATGAACCCGATCTAGCTTCCAGAAAAGCCAAATCCCACCAGCCCGGCCAGTAGCCTCCGATCTAACACAGTTCCGGTTCTTAAACTTTTTAACCACCTCATCTGCTTTATCTCCACTAATCTTAGTTTCCATTAAGGCAAAACAAGACGGATTAAATTCTTTAATTAGATCATTGACATGGATACGGGTAGCCTTACTAGCCGCACCTCTAACATTCCAAAACAACAAATCCATAGAAAGGAGGACAACTGACCGCACCCACAACCCTAAGCTAGGTATTTATTAAGGGCTCCTGAGAGCCTTGCCGAGGTACCCACATGCCCTCTCTTATCTGGTAGAACCAAAGAATTGAGGCCACCTTTATGCTTCCCCTTTAGCTTTTTCATACTAGTTTTATTCACTCCCATAGTCTTCCCAATACCAGAGTCACTACCCTGATTAGGAATACTAACCTCATTCATCCTTTTCTTCCTTTGATAAGCTAAAGTCTGGGATCCCACCTGAGATTCGCCTTTGGAAACAAAAAGGGGGTTAACAGTTTCAATCACTTTAGCTAATGGTTCTATAGATTCTAAACCTGGCATGCTTTGATCAATCTGCTCGTCAACCTGGCCAGAGTCTTGAACTTCCTCAATAGTCAGGGCCCCAAATCTGGAACCTGAAGTTATACCCGCTGCAGCCCTAGAATCCCCAATCACTTTGGGGTTAGGTTTATCTATGATACTAGGCTTGGCAGTAGGATTTGGAAGGATATTCTTTCTAATAGGGTTAATATCAGGGGGACGATTTTGAACAACTGAAGGCTGAGTCCTTCGTCTAACAGGCCTTTTCGCGACCATCCAGGGACCAAAATTTCCCCCCTCTCCTTGGATCCCTTCGGTTCTTCCGATATTACCCTCAGCTTCCACTTCTACCACCCTCTTCCTCTTCGGGCATCCCTCCCTATTATGGCCATACATGCCACAATCATAACAGATGTTATGTAGCCCTTCATATTCAATAAGGAACACCTTATTCTGAACACAGAATTTTGATAACAAGGGTTTTGCAAGATCAACATCAATACACACCCTTGCAAACTTACCTCTAATAGCTCCAACCGTAGTTTTATCCACATGATGGACCTTCCCAGCCAGACCTCCTATTTTACTGAGAAAACTTTCACTGTAGTACTCTATAGGAAGGCCCGGAAACCTAACCCAAGTCAAAATTCTGTTCACCGAGCAATCATGAGGATTAAAATTTGGAACCCAAGGCCGCAAGGCCAGAACATGGTTGGAAATAATATACGGACCCCCATTTATCACAACATTATAATCTTCAACACGAGTAAACTTAATGACATAGTAGTCATTTTCTAAGTCAGTAATACTGACTTTACCTTTCTTAGCCCATTGCGCTTGGATCCTCTGGGCGAAGTAATTAAAGCTGATTCTCTTACCAAGAACAGTAACTATTAAAGAGAGTTTCCACTTTTTCCTGAGCTCCCGCTTCTCAACTGAGGACAGCCTAACTACCGGACAAAGCGGATTGTCGTGTTCACCATGCTCTTCATCAGAGTCAGAGAACACATCCTCGTAATCCCCTTCCATCAACACCTCCTCCATACAAGGCTCCTCCTTAACCACCCCCATAACCGTATCTTTCTAAGAAATTTGCCCTAGACCATTCGTCACAACCCTCGATTTGGGAGAAACAGAGTTCCCCTGAATCTGAACCCTGCACTCATGACCAAACCTGTCCGACAACCCTTTTATCTCCTTGATATGTCCCAAGGCAGCCTGCACCACTGCCGCCGCCCCGTTCTGAACAGCCCCCACCCTGCACGGCACCTTACTGGCAGTGCCAGAACCCCCGCCGGCACACAACATGGACTGCCCAGCAGAAACGCCGGCATCCCCTATGCACAGCCCAGCAGAAGCGCCGGCACTCCCTGCGCAGATCCTAGCAGCGCCGCCGGCATCCCTTGCGCACAGCCCAGCAGAAGCGCCTGCGCAGACCCTAGTAGCGCTGCCGGCAACACTACCGGCACTCGATCTGCCCCGCCCAGCCTCTTCCGCGATAGATCCGGCCTGCCCAGGCGGCGCCTTCCCCCCCGCATCGGAGATCAGCCCTACCCCAGTCGCCCACCCGCGCACGCTCCCCTGCCCATCGGTCCGCAACAAGCCTGCCGCGCCGCCCGACGCTTCCCACGATCCCCTTCCACCCTCACGGCCCCGCTCCTCCCTACCCCCATCATCCCCCAACGCCCCATACCTCCAGCCCGCAACCCCTATCCCCGACGCACTCCTCCTCCCGATCTGCCCAATCCGTAGCCGACACCACCCCTTCTCCTCCACCCGCCGCCCCCCTCTCCCTAGATCTATCCCTAACCCTTTTCACCATAAAACCCAAGAAGTTGAGATTCAATTTGAAAGTCGCCACAAGAACTTGAAAGAATATAGAAATGAGTTTTTTTTTAATGTTTCCCTCTATTAACTTCATCATTTATCCATATCGACATCTTTGTAACAATCATTTAAATATAACTCTTAGTAACTCTAAACTTCAACCTAGTTAATTCCATCACCATAATCCACAATAAAACTTCAAATATCATATATTCAATTTTATATAATGTGATACACTTTATATTCATATCTTCCTATCCTTAAACCAAATCTAACTTTACTAGATTTAAATCACAATTAATTTCATCAATTGCATATATATCAAATATATTTCACATATCTCCAAATTCTATAGACTTCAAAAATATCACTTTTGAACCGCTAATATGTACGATATTATATTTTTCTTAAACTTCAAATAATCTGAATCAATGATTTGCATCAACATATAATCTTACTTCATCATAATAATAATACTTATAACTATAATTTTTCACTCCAATCAGTATTTATATTATAATCGTCAATCATTAGCCTCAACATCACCATCACTCTTATAAGAGTCATTTCATAAACATCAACATCAACATCACCAATATAAACCTCATTATGATGATACAATTTCCTATCAATAAGAGTCATTTCATGAACTCTTAATATTAACATCACTCTTATAATTCTCCATTTAACTCCTCAAAATCAATTTAGCTAACATGCTATTTTTTTTTCTTCTTATAATCACCACTATATATACCATCAATCCAACCCAAATAAACTTCAATCGTTTCGTCAAATTATATAATCAAGAAATATAGAATACCTAAATTACGACAATCAATGTTTTTTTTTCAGTCTTCTCCAAACTCCAAATAATATCTTTACACCCATAAAAGTCAATAAATCTATAATATCATTTGATTTTCTTATTTGACCTATAAACACTCAATTTGATCCTTATATAAACTTAAACCATAATCACACAAACTTCAACGAAAAATACCTTTATATCAACATATATATCCTCTTATGTCATATTTATCTCTTAATTTCCTACCTCAAACTGTGCTTAAGATCAGCAAAATTTATCCTCAAAATTCATATCTTAATTATTTTCTCAAACACTATTTAAGCTTACCAAATTTTCATATTTAATCATCAAATCATGAACTCTAATATATTCTCCCACTTTACTTCTCATTGATCACTAACATCCGTATCTCTCTAAACATCATTTATATAACTCTCAATAATTCTAAACCTCAACCCAATGAAGTTCACCAATAAAACAGTAATTTAAATTTCAGATCTCATTTATTCAACTTAAGATTCTATCATACACTAAATTCATGTTATAATCTCCAATTATTAATCAACTTCCAAACCCATTAAATGAAACCTCCATATTTTATCTTTCTCAATCCCATATCTATTATCTTCAATTGATCACTTTATCATTTCCTCAATCTCCTATAGTCCTACGAATACCAACTTATCATGTAAACCAGTAGCAATGTCTCTCAAATAAGGAGAAAAATCAAAGCAAAAACCGAATTCTAGTTTAACGCTAAAATGACCAACATATGCCGTTTTCAGCATAACTTTTTCATACGGAGTCCGATTAAGGCGATTCAAAAACCCTTGGAAACGTAAGATAATAATAAAGAACTTTTATTTAGGACTCCATGACAGATTCAGCCTATATCTAGTCAAAAAATGCATCATAAGATTCACATACGAATCTGATTCTCCCGCAGCACCTATATAGACAATTCTCCATTATCTCTAGCTCAAAGCAATAATTTACTAATATCTCATATATATATGGTTGTAAGCTAACTATTAAACTCTCAAATATCAATTCCAAGTCATACTTCATATCAAGTATGTAACCCATATCACCAAATATCAAATCATTTGCTAATTTTCATACACCCAATATGTTACTAACCATCAAATCTCATGTCTACCCCTCATTAGCTAAATACTCAATCCTCGAAAAATTGCAAATTATTTCTTAGCTTGCACCAAATATCCATATGCCTCAATTACTATCGATTATTTCTTAGCTATCACCAAATATCGATATTCCTCAATTACTATCAACCTTAGGTCCGAAGAATTTAACCTAGAGCTCTGATACCAAACTGTCACATCCGACCCTAGACGACCTCAATCGGCATCGGGCGTGAAATAGAAATATCATAATCAACACTTAGGAGTCTCCAATTTATCCAATATCATAATATCATATTATATTACAATTGAAATACCAAAGTTCTAAACGTAATTCTAACAATAAGCAGCTAACTTCCAAACCTCGCCTAATCGGTCGGTAACATTCTCTATATCCTGTACTTTCTCACCTAAAAACATTAAAACATTTAAAAACGTGAGACAAAAATCTCAGTAAGAAACTATCAACTATAAAAACCAACTTTACTTAACATAGCTACATATATACATTTATAAAGGGATTTAATCAAAACTTTATAAAATATACTCAAAACTTAAGTTTATAAGATAGTCATCAAAACCTTATAAAATATTCTCAAAACTTAAGTTCATAAAATAAAATTTGTATATGTGTATCCATCCTCGAATTCCACCCGTGTAGATCATAACATCAATCATAACAATATCGAGATATCTCATTTATATCTCGTTTCTTGCCTAACAGTTAGGACTACCAGCCGTGCACTCTGGCCATACCACCATTAGATATAGTCTTACAAATACAACTCCTACCCCGGGCAATCCTAGATGGACAAAACCATTTAATCTTTCGAAATATCACAACTCATAAAAATCATATTTGGACTTCAATCCAAAATAATAACAACAATAACCGCAACAGATTTCTCAATCCAAAAACAATTCGTAAGAAATCATCAAATTCATTTTATTATATATATATATATATACTGAAACCAAAAACATATACAGTAAAACCTCTATATAGGAATACGTTTGGGACCGGACAATTTGTATAACAATTGGGAGGTTATTCTTATATAGAGTTTGGTACCCAAAAAAAAAAAATCAACACTTAAAGTTTATAAATTTAATGTTTAGCATATCAAGTCTACGAGTTTTATTTCCAATACCTAAAGAATTGGAAGAGTTTTGAGTTTAGTTTCCAATACATAAAGAAAAGAGTTTTATGGGAAAATGGTAAGAATTTATAGTTAAAGTTGGAATTTGTGTGCCAACTCATATTTAATTTCAATGATTTTTAAATTTTTTAATAAATTTTGTTTAAATCCTTAATACATATATACATTATTTACATAATTATTCCTATATAGAGGTATAGTTTCTAAAGGTGGGACTTGGATTATGTATAACAATTAACATTTGGGAGGTTATTCTTATTTATAACCGGTCCAAGTTGGGACCGAAATTTTTTATAACAAATTGGAGGTTATTCTTATATAGAGTATTCCTATATAGAGGTTTTACTGTATGTATATATGTAAATCAACCAAATTAAGCCTTAAATCAATATAATCAAGTAAAATCTGAAATTCACATGGAAGCATAGTTAATAGCTTCATTTGAACCATAATTTCACAATAAAAAGCAAAGTCGTGAAAAACCCCAATTTTACACAAGTCCTGCATAACCTTAAAATATCACTTTCTGAAAATTCTGTGACTATATATATATATCTATATACATAAAACTCAAAATATAGTTGATAGTTACTTACATTGGCTACTAATTGAAGAAAATACACCCATTCAATTCTCGTCTAAATTCTGTCTAAGACGTTTCCCTCCAAACACTGCCGAAACTCAAAAACTTTTTCGTTAGGACTTAGATCTATACATAAGGATGCTATGGTTCCAATTTCAAGTGATTCGGACGGTCGAATCTCCGTAAATCAAAGAAACGGTGGAGAAACGGTTCAGAGAAAACTGATGAAGAAAAAGAAAAAAAATGTAAAAAAGAAGATGTAGATCATGTTCGAATTCTCTGGAATTTGGAATATATATCCAAATTTATCAAATATCACATTTGATCCTCCATCTTTCTATAATCTTTTAAAAATTATCCTAACTTTTAATTTACACATAAAACCATCAAATTAACTCCAAACTTTTCCTATAGCACCAAATTAATATCATATACCCAATAATTATAATATATACTAATATCAAGATATAAATTCTAAAACTTTAGATACGGACGTGACAATTTATGTTTAAAGAGCCTACAAATTATCTCGCCTAGGGCCTCAAATGATTATATGTCGGTCATGCTTACAAAGAGTATCAACCAATCAACTGGGGGCCGAAAAAATAGAATTCTGACTAGCATTGGAATGGGTGTGTCATGAAATGACATGTGCAGCCCCGTTCGCTAGTCTAAGAGAAAAAATTGTATTGGCTACTAATTAGACCCTTACAGTTAGACCTGACAATTATCGTGTTCGAGTCGTGTCATTTCGGGTTCATGTTGAAAGAGTAAATCCAAACTCAACCCAAAAACTTTCGAGTCACAACCGTGTTAACCTGTTCGGATTAGTGTCGATTTTGTGTCGTGTTTTTGAGTTACATGTAATTATATTATGAATATATATTAATGATAACTTTTAAAAATATAAGAAGATATGATACTATTTTTAAATATTTAATGTCATTTTTAGATTAGCATGTTAATATTAACCATCGAAAAGTTTGCTAATATCATGTTAGAGGTCATATAATATATTTATAACAATTTAGGAGGTTCAAATTATATTTGCAAGTAATAATTATAATTTTATTATCTTTATTAATAAAGTGACTGGTAGGGATAAAACTACGTAACTCCTAAAGAGCAAGTGAACTCTATCGTATCAAGTAGTAAATATTCTGAAGAACAATATCGATCCCACAGAGAATAGTATCTAATGCCTTATCCATACTCGAATTCTATATATTATCTAAGGATTGAATTAAACATGCCAAGTCGGTAATCTTAACTACTAATAGAGCAATTAAACTAGATAAGCTATTTAGACAATTAATATGTTCAAATGAATGTGTGGAAGACTAGGATTTAGGATCTTCGTACTAATTTCTAAGAATCAATGAATGTATGTTCTATGAAATTAAAGGTTAACTCGAGACAGTGATTTTCCAATGGAAAATAGTAAATCTGTTCAACAACTCACTAAATCTACCTCAAATACTATTAGGTCGATGCTTGGTTAGGCAAAATCCCTAACAGTTATTGAAGGCATTAGACGCTATGAATACCAAGGCTAAGCCGTAACCTAGACCACGAAGCCGCACTATCCGGTTAAAGTGTAAGATTAACTAACATGCTAAATTGATTCGTTTACTTGATTAGGTTTCACAATTCAACTTCTCTACTCAATTATTTGGTTAGGTTTTTTAGATAAAGGTAAGCATTGATTTTAGTTAATTCTCGGTTATTCCTACACACAACCTAAACACTTATATTGTAATCCTTATTTGCTAGGTATGGTTCACCATTATCCTAGCCTAAAGTGTCCTAGCTCATGTCTGAGCTAATATACGAAGACATAATGGGATGGTTGAATGAGAACTTTTGTTTGTCGAGTTTAGATTTATTGATTCAAGAATAAGATGAAGAAAGATGGAACTTGAAACCAAATAAACCAAACTTGATTCATAAAAGGCGAAGAACAATTAAATGTCAAATTGCTTAACTTAAACTAATAACAGAATGAAAATAATACTGAAATATAAAGACATAAAAGTAGAACTAAGCTAAAGATAAATCTACTCTACGCTAAGTAATTCATAATAAAAAACTCCTAATAATTATTGATCCTTAAAACATAGTTTTAACTCCTATTTATACTGCTCAATGTCGCCTCCTAGTCCAATTAGGCATTCTGGTCTTTTTAGGGTCGAATTGGAGTGATACGAGTTGGATTCGGAATGGGCTTTTAAAATAAGAATTCTAGTCGAAGTTTGTTTTGGGTCGTTGCTCGCCGAGCGGAGATCCCAAATGAGTTAACCCAAGCGTTGACTGTCTGTTGGTGATGTGGCATCGAATAGGGAATGTTGCTCGCCACGCACACCAGTGCTTTGCTCACCGAGTAACATTGGCAGTTCCCTTTTCTTCCCGTTTTACTCTGTTTCTCGTGCATTTATCCCTAAAACAACTCAAAACACTCGTTAAACGATAAATAGATAGAAGACACTATAAATTAGGGAATTAAGGCTAGAAAAGCATGTAAAATGGAGCTAAACTACATCCTAGACTCTATATAATACGGCGATAACAGTGACATATATAAAACATATTGGGGTTTAGTGTCCTATAGACAATTGTTATAGGATACAAACTTAATGTAAATGAATTGTTCTTTATATCATTTGTTTTAATGAGATATATGTTTTATAACTATATAAAGGCAATCCCTTTTAAGCAATAAATAAAGTCTAATAAAAGGAAATCCGTAAGTTTGTTTAAAGTGATTATAAAGTATTCATACAAGCATGAAGTGAGACAAAACTTTATAATAAACTTAAAACCACCCCAAGTCAAGTGATATGTTTAGGATTGATATATCACTGTTGAGACTTGCATGTAACAATGTCTTCTGTCCGACAGAAAGTTGATCTCACAAGCTTCATATATACAGATATCTGGACAGTTACATGGATCCGATGAAAAGTAGTTCATTAGGATTGGGGATCCGATTTGAGATAACAGGATGGGTAGATTCATCCTTGTCACCTGTTCATCTCATTGGTATTAATATGGAGGGCTATTAATTTGGCAAAATAGTGGGAGCAATCTAAAATAAACAAAAGGCCTATAATTTTAGATTGATATACTTTAAAGCAAATGAATAACATACATTTACTCTTTCTCACATCTCAAGTTTTAAATTAAAACACTCTTAATATCATGACTAAACACCAATCTGCAAAACATTCTTACCGATAACAAATTGAATGGTTCAAACTTCACCGACTGGTTTCGTAACCTCAAAATCGTTTTGAAGTTCGATAAAATAGGGTATGTACTTGATACATCGATACCCCCTGTCCCTGCTGATGATGCTCCCATTGAGGAAATTGATGCTTACCAGAAGCACAAGGCTGATGATGATCATGCCGAATGCATCATACTTGCATCGATGACATCGGAATTACAAAGGCAACATGAGGAAATGGATGTCTATTCCATCATCATGCACCTAAAGGAATTGTTTGGGAAACAGACCAGGTGCGAACGCTACGAGATATCCAAGTTGCTATATCGTTGCAGGATGTAAGAGGGCACATCTGTCATGACACATTGTGTCAAGATGATTGGCTACATCACCAAACTTTCTAGTATTGGATTTGTGATGGATAACGAATTAAGCGTAGACTTAATTCTTCAATCCCTCCCAGAGAGTTATTCACAGTTCATCATGAACTATCAGATGAATGACTTGCAAACCTCTCTTGAAGAGCTTGCAAATATGCTCAAGTTAGTTGAGCCCAATATGAAGAAAGACAAAGCCATACTGGCTCTTGTCATAGAGGGATCAAAGAAGAGGAAAGGGAATTCTCCCAATCCTAAATATCCCAAGAAAGGTAAGAAAGCCGTGCCCAAAAAAACTAAGGGAAAGGAAATGAAGAAGCCTAAAGGAGAGTGCCACTTTTGTGGTAAAGACGGGCATTGGAAAAGAAACTGTTGGTGTACCTAGCCTTCCTCAAAAGGGGAATAAGCTGGGACTTCAACATCTGGTATGTTTTATATTGAAATTTCACAGTCTGAATCTTTTGGTACTTGATACCGGATGCAGCCTGAGGATATTCTAGGAATATCTAGAAATATTATTTCTATTAGCCGCCTTGTTGACGATGGCTTTTCATATTTCAATAAAAGACAAACGTTGCGATTTTTATAGAGATTCGATCTTCTATTTTTCAGGAATATCACAAAATGGGATTTATGTGTTAGATGACAAAATTTCTGTTTTCACAATTGATACCAAAAGACATAAGCTAGATAATTCAACTTACTTGTGGCATTATCGTTTAGGCCATATAAACAAGAGACGCATGCTAAAGCTACATTCAGATGGGCTTATAGATCCAATCGATCCCGAATCATTGGAAACATGCGAACCATGTTTAAAAGGTAAAATAACAAAGACACCCTTTAGCAATAAAGGTGAGCGTGTATCAGACACTCTAGGACTCATTCATTCAGATGTATGCGGTCCTATGTCAGTCCAAGCAAGAGGAGGATTCAGATTCTTCATAAGCTTCATAGATGACCATACCCGATATGGTTACATCTACTTGATGAAGCACAAATGAGAAGCTTTTGAGAAATTCAAATGCTTCAAGAATGAAGTAGAAAATCAATTAGGAAAGAAAATAAAGACGCTTCGATCTGATCGAGGTGGCGAATATCTTTCAGATGATTTTCTGAATTATCTAACTGAATGTGGGATATGCTGACAATGGACACCTCCCTATACACCACAACACAATGGTGTATCCGAGAGGAGAAACCGTACCCTACTAGATATGGTACGATCCATGATGAGCATGGCCTTACTTCCAAAGAAGTTCTGGGGCTATGCCTTAGAAACTTCCCTCTTCACCCTAAATCGAGTACCAACTAAATCCGCTAGTTCCACACCATATGAATTGTTCGTTGGTAGGAAACCCGTGTTTTCATTTATGAGAGTATGGGGTTGTTCAGCATTTGTCAAACGCATTGCGTCCGACAAACTAGATTCGAAATCTGATAAATGTTTCTTCATTGGATACCCTAAGGAAACTATGGGATATTACTTCTATCATCCAGATGATCAGAAAGTAATAGTATCCAAGCACGCAACCTTCTTAGAGAAAGAGTTTCTCGAAGAAACACAAAAGGGAAGCATGATTGAACTTGATGAAGTTCAAGAAGAAGAAACACCGACTGAAACAACAGAGGCGGTTGAGGTACCCGAAGAAGTCCCATTAGATGAGACTCTAGTGCCACCTATTCGTAGATCACAAAGAGTTCATGAACTCCCAGTTAGATATGGTTTTCTAGTGGGAGATGATAATGAGGTTCCCGTGTTAGACGACGAACCCAAAAACTACGAAGAGACTCTTACTAGTTCAGATTCTAAAGCATGGCTTGAGGCCATGGATTCTGAAATGGATTCCATGTATACTAACCAAGTGTGGACTTTGGTTGATCCACCCGAAGGGATAATACCCATTGGGTGCAAATGGGTCTTCAAAAAGAAGACAGACATGGATGGAAAGGTTAGCACCTACAAAGCTAGGTTAGTAGCGAAAGGATATCGTCAGAAGCAAGGAATTGATTATGACGAAACTTTCTCTCCTGTGGCTATGTCCAAATCAATCAGAATCATGCTTGCAATTGCCGCTCACTTTGATTATGAGATTTGGCAAATGGATGTGAAAACAGCTTTCCTAAACGGAAACCTGCTTGAGGATGTATATATGATGCAGCCTGAAGGTTTCATATCGAAGGATGCAAATAAAGTTTGCAAACTTCAGAGATCCATTTATGGACTCAAGCAAGCATCAAGAAGCTGGAATAAGCGTTTTGACGAAACCATAAAACAATTTGGTTTCGAACAAAACTGCGAAGAAGCTTGCATTTACAAGAAAGCAAGTGGGAGCTCTATAGCATTTCTCATACTATATGTGGACGATATATTATTAATGGGAAATGACATTGCTCTACTACAGTCGGTAAAAGTATGGTTATCTGGTAACTTCTCAATGAAAGACCTTGGTGAAGCAGCTTATATACTTAGTATAAAGATCTACAGAGATAGATCGAGAAGACTGCTTGGTCTTTCACAGGCTACATACATTGAAAAGGTGCTAAATCGGTTTAGCATGCTTGAATCGAAACGAGGTAACTTACCCATGCTACATGGAGTAAAGTTAAACAATCATCAATGTCCTAAAACCGATGATGACAAAAGACGCATGGCTGTAGTCCCATACGCCAGCGCAATCGGTTCGATTATGTATGCTATGCTATGCACTAGACCTGACGTAGCGTTCGCGTTATCTGTAACGAGTCGTTACCAAGGAAATCCGGGAGACGAGCATTGGATTGCCGTCAAGAACATTCTTAAGTACTTGAGAAGAACTAAAGATATGTTCCTAGTGTACAGAGAAGGTGATCTGAAAATAGAAGGATTTTCAGACGCAAGTCATCTCACAGATGAGAATGATTTTAAATCCCAATCAGGATACCTGTTTATCTTGAATGGGGGCGCGGTCAGTTGGAAGAGTTCTAAGCATGGAAGCGTAGCTTTCTCTACGACCGAGTCAGAGTATATCGCAGCTGCGGAAGCAGCAAAGGAAGCGGTTTGGATAAGAAAGTTCATTACAGAACTTGGTGTGGTGCCTGACATTGTAAATCCCATTACACTGTATTGTGATAACAATGGAGCCATTGCACAAGCAAAGGAACCACGGTCTCATAATGCGTCCAAGCATTACCTTAAGCGATACCACATCATTAGAGAGATTGTGGCTAGAGGAGATGTGAGAATAGAAAGAGTACCTACAGAGGACAACGTTGCAGATCCGTTGACAAAGCCTTTAACCCAGAAAGTACATGATCGTCATTTAACTTCTACTGGGATAAGTTTTAGAAACAATTGGCTTTAGTCCAAGTGGGAGTATGTTGGGGTTTAGTGTCCTATAGACAATTGTTCTAGGATACAAACTTAATGTAAATGAATTGTTCTTTATATCATTTGTTTTAATGAGATATATGTTTTATAACTATATAAAGACAATCCCTTTTAAGCACTAAATAAAGTCTAATAAAAGGAAATCTGTAAGTTTGTTTAAAGTGATTATAAAGTGTTCATACAAGCATTAAGTGAGACAAAACTTTATAATAAACTAATAAACTTAAAACCATCCCAAGTCAAGTGATATGTTTAGGATTGATATATCACTGTTGAGACTTGCATGTAACAATGTCTTCTGTCCGACAGAAAGCTGATCTCACAAGCTTCATATATACAGATATCTGGACAGTTACATGGATTCGATGAAAAGTAGTTCATTAGGATTGGGGATCCGATTTGAGATAACAGGATGGGTAGATTCATCCTTGTCACCTGTTCATCTCATTGGTATTAATAGGTATAACTAATCCTCAGACTCAAAGGAATATTAATTGGTATTCTGGATTACGAAATGTGACGCTTTGACTCTGGTGTAACACGATCCTTAACAGAGATGACTCTGGGGTGTGAACAGTAGACGTTGGGTATCACAGGAAGTGATTGCGGGATCGTTATATATTGGATTGAGCATTTATCACTCCCGATAAATGGGAGATACATCCAAGGATCGCTTGTGGAAGACTCGACTCTAAATCCTTGCAAGGTGATAGCTTAAGACTTGAAATACAGATTTCACTTAACCTATCTATTTGAGTTGACTCGGCTTGTACAAGTAAAACGAACGTCTCGCTATATGTGACTTGACATCACCCATAGTCATAAGATTCAGTTCAAGGATGTAGTTGATAAAGGATCGAATTATACTGTAACTAATACGGAAAGGTTAATGACAGAATCAACCTGTCTTCTTATAGCTCTGGGGGAATGATTACGGACTTGCTAATCACATACTCTGTACATCATTCCGTTATGCAAAGATTAAATAATTCTTTGAAAATTATTTAATAACGTTGCATACGGCTAGAAGCAATAAGAACCTAATGGGTCACACATAAGACTTGGAACCTAAAAGAGAAATAGATGTTAATTAATTGATGGAAGCCCAATTGAGCCCAATAAGGCCATGGACCAAGGGGGGTCGAAATGCATGTGATTAAATACATGAATGATTAATTTGATTTTGTTATTCCTAATTAGATTATGATTATAAATTAAATTAATTAAGAGATAAATAAGTTAGGAGTTTTAATTAGATTAAAATACTCATATTATTATCTAATAAGGTTATTATTATTATCCTTAATATATTAGATATATAATGAGATAATAATTAGGAATTCTATTCCGAATTGAATTCCTATTCAATAACCTAATTCTATCTAACTAGAGATTAGATACAAGAGATTATAAATACCCCCCCCCCCCTAGTGATTTTCGAAATCCCCAAGTGCATTCCCTACTGAGATTTTCGAAATCCCTATAGTGAGAGAGAGAGAAAATTCGACACCCCTAGTTCGAGGATGAGATTTCTCTACGGCTTCCTTCCGATCAATTGATTTCATCTATTTCTTTTATCCTTGATCTTGTGTTGATTAGTTAGAGGCAATCTACTTTGGTTGCTATTCAACGGTTGATTCTAAATTAATCCTCCCGTGTTTTATTTCGTGTTTGGGAACTCGGAGAAGAGTTGTGGGCACTTCATTAACAACGGTAGATTGATCATCAAGAGGTAATTCTTCTTATCCCTCTTTATATGAAATAACGGTTAACGGATCTTGTGGTTTATGGAAATAGGTTAAAAATTTTATATTTCCGATGCTATACCTTAGCCTAATTTCCAACAAAACATGCGATAATATAACAATAATTTTAAATATTCATGTCGTTTTTGGGTTAGCATATCAACCCTAACCCAACCCAAAAATTTATGTGTCAGTTTCGTGTCAACCCAAAAATGACACATTACCTACTAAGCTAAACCCAAATAGTAAAATTGCGTGTCGATTTTGTGTCGTGTAATCGGGTCGTGTGTACTTTTGCCACCTCTACTTACAGTCTTGTCTAACGGATCCAAAGTCTGACCAATCAGACGTGGACGAGTAGACCCTCGTGACTACCTCTTTTGCATCACATTAAAAAATAACGTTAACAGAGTTTAGATTAATGGCTTATAGGATTGCCTCCCGCAGTGCAAGAGCTTCCACGATGCGTTGTTTTGTGTAAGTTAGAAATACGTTGTTGTGATATGCCATGAAAGATCCATCCGAGCTCCTTAGAACTGCACCATTCCACTCGATGTGTTGTTCTGTGTAAGTTAGAAATACGTTGTTTCCACTGTCCGTGTTCGTTGGTTCCCTTCGCTAAAGCAGACGCCAGTTGGCTGCAAATTTATTTTCACTTCAAGTCGTCAGTGTCGGCTGAAGCAGATTCCTTTCCTAGACTAGTCTATTGCATTGACCCCATATAGTCCACAACGTCACCGTGATGGCCTCTGCAACTTCCTACCTTTGGAAAATACAAACCTGCGAAACAGAAGCGCTGAGATATTCATGGCTATCCCCATTCAATTCTAGCACTCTTGAGCGTACACACAATCAACGAACAAATGAAAATCATGCTCGACGTCCGCCTGAAAAATTGGACAGTCAATGGGGATCGAAATTCTCCTTCCCGCTAACCTTTACCTCTTTGGCAAGCAATCGGAGCATAGTTTCCACAGAAACGGTTTTACTTTTGGTGTAACTCTTAGTGCCCATAATTGACTCTACCCCTCACTTGCAGTCCCAAAACTTCTATCCTCCATGACCGCCCTATACCCGGACTTACACGTATACGTGCCCTTTATGGTAGCATGCTAGAGGAATCCATCCTTTGACTGCCTGACAGATACAACCATATTACAAACCGCACTAGCATCCTCTAGTGACAACCATGCCTCTACCTTACCCCTATCCCAAATTATAGTACACGGAACAAATAACTCATCAACCGTAGCCCGTTTGTGACCCGCAAGTGCAGCCGAGTGTGCCTTAAATGGAGATACCAAATTAATCCACGGGTCACCCCAACCAAGCTTGAGTACCGACTTAGCCCGTGTTTTTTCATTATTATCTATATTTTTATAGGTTTTTAAATCATAATTGTATTATGTGATTTATGTATTTCACATTGTTATTTATGAAATAAATATAATAATATTCATTGTGTCAGATAAATTGTTCTATAATCGTATTATCATGTCACAAATTGATAACAATATATCTTTAGCTATTCTCTCTACGGGCTCTCCACGGGAAGAATGAAATCAAGATTTTTGATATAAATATGTGTTAGTTAGTTTCACATATGGTTGAGATGAGTTGTTGTCTTCCTCCATGGATATATACGTAACTAGAAACATGTTTGAACATCTTCAACTTTTTTTTTTTTTTATTGGCTTAAAGCTAAAAATAGATCCCTAAGTTATATTTTAAAATCAAATTGGTTTCTAATTTTTTAAAATCATCAATCAGACATTCAATTTTTATTTTGAGAGTCAATTTTCACGTCAATTAGATTTTTAACTTTCTAAAATCGACAATAAGATTTCAACGTATGTTAAAGCTACCAATTAATCCGTTAATTGATAGAAATAAAATTTTGATTCGTTTTTTTTTTAATTTCAAGTTCAGTTTTGATCAGTATTTTATGATATTTTCAATTTTGATTAATGGCTTGGATATGTTATATTTTTTGGTTCAGTTTTGATTATTAGTATTTTATAATAGTTTCAGTTATTTGTTCAATTTTAATAATAATAAAAAAACTAAACTAACTGAAATACATATCATATAGAAAAATGTAAAAAATATTTTGATAAAATATATTAATTTTGGTTCGATTTAACTAATTTTTTTTATGATAACTAAAACTTAAAATATCAAAAATTACAGATTAAAATTGAATTAAAAATTGATTCAAAAAATGAATTAAAAATATAAACTAATCAAATTAAACTTTTATTTCAATTATGAAAGGAATTCAATATTTTTAGCATACTTTTTTTTATATAAA